>NC_071103.1:17115000-17117500 GCF_024256425.1 Clarias gariepinus | reverse complement strand
TGTTGTATCGTCTGCATATTGAAAGATTTTGCCTTCAGCCTTATTTCCTTCGATTTCTATCCCTATTATTTTCCCGCTTTCTTTTATCGCTAAACCCAAAGGTTCAGCAGCGAGGGAGTACAGTAGGGATGATAGGGGACATCCTTGTCTTATGGATCTTGAAACTCTGAAGCAATCTGTTACGAATCCGTTGCATTTTATTCTTGTCAATGCTCCCTTATATAAAATTCTGATCCAATTAATAAAATTCTCCCCAAAATTAAAACGTTTTAAAACCTCAAATAAATATCCATGTTCTACCCTGTCAAAAGCCTTTTCAAAATCCAGACTAATTATGTATCCATCTTCGTTTTTTTCTTTTATGTATCCTATCATATCTCTAATGCTCATCGTGATGTCTGCTATGTCCCTTCCCTTTATTCCATATGCTTGGTTTGTTTGTATTATACTTGGGGTCACTTCTTTGAGCCTGTTTGCTAAAACTTTTGCTAGGATTTTAAAATCTGTATTCAACATTGTGATTGGTCTGTAATTTTTTAAGTTTGTCCTTTCACCTTTTCTTTTATAGACCAGTTTCATTAAGCCAATTCTCATCCTTTCGTTTACTTCCTCTTTTTCCTTAATTTCTTTAAAAACTTTTCTTAAGATCTTTGTTAAGGCTCCTTTAAAACATATATAAAATTCAGCGCCCAATCCATCTATTCCCGGACTCTTCTTTCTATTCAATTGATTTATTGCTCTTTCTATTTCTTCCTCTTTTATTTCTTGGTCGCATTCTTTTTTATCCTCTTCGCTCACCTTTGCCTTTATCTGATCTAGTAGTTTCTGTTTTTCCTTTTCTTCCACTCCCCTTGTGCTGAACAAGTCCTCGTAAAATTCCCTTACTTCTTTTAGAATGTTTTCATTCCCTTCCACTATCTCTCCGTTACTTCCTCTTATTTGTTTAATCATTTCAGCTCTTCCTCTATTTTTTTCTAGATCAAAAAAGAACTTTGTGCATTTTTCTCCCTCTACTACATACTTCGCTTTACTCCTTAGTTTAGCCCCCTCGTATTCTTTTTCTTCTAATTTTTTCAGTTCTCCTTCTATTTCCTTAATTTTTTGTATGTCTTTATTCGTTTTGTTCAATTCTGCTTCCAAGCTTTCTTTTATTCTTTTTTCTTTAGATTTTTTGCATTTCTGTAAGAATCTACAATATTTTAGAGAGAATTTTTTAATTAAAAATTTTAAGTTCTCCCACCATATTCTCTTGTCTTCCTTATACATTCCATTTTCCTTTTCCTTTTTTATGATTTCTGTAACCTTTGAAACATAATCTTCACTCTTTAAAATTTCTGTATTTAAAATCCACACACCCGGCCCTCTTTTCATGTTACTCCAGTCTATTTTAAAAAATAAAAGCTTGTGATCACTATAGCTAGTTTCTTCATATCTGATGTTGTCAATGAAGTTTTCCACATTTCTTGTGCACAGTACATAGTCAATTCTCGATCTACATATAAAATTCCCCACCATTTGTCTTCTTGAATACTCTTTCTTCCCCCCATTCCTTTCTCTCCACACATCTATTAGGTTGTTTTCATTCATGAGTTCTTTTAGTTCTTTTCTCCCTGTATCTGTTTTGAAAACCATTCCTTCTGCCATGTCCTGCTTACTAAAGACGGTGTTAAAGTCTCCCATCATTATTATTTCTTTGTATTTCCCTACAATATTCCTTAAGATATTAAAGAAGTTCTTTTTTTCTTTTTCTTCTGTTGGTGCGTGTATATTTACTAAAGTTATTTCTCGTCCTTCATAGTTCGCTTCTATTACTATGCATTTCCCCATCTTGTCTTTATATACTATTTTGCTTGTGTTAAAAATATTTTTTCTTATTAGAAGAGCTACCCCTCTTCCAAGTCTTCCATCCCCATTGTTGTATAGGATATCCCCTTCCCATTCTCTTCTATAGTTTTCCATGACACTTTCTCTCCAGTTCGTTTCCTGCAAAGCAATAACGTCTTCCTCTTTACATTTCTCTTTCACTTTTCCAAATTTTTGTATGTTCATCAAGCCTCTTGCATTGAAAGTGACACAATTTAAAACCATGAAAAGAAGGAAAATTAGATGCCTAAAAACCATTACTCTTTTTCTTCTTCCTCCAGTTCTCTCAGCCCTTCATACCTATTCACATTTTCCATCCCAATACTTGTCATTAATTTTTTCCTTGCATGTTCTAAATTTGGCTTTACCTTTAAGGTTCTTCTTCTTATTTGTCCTCTCTCCTCTTTGTCTTTTCCCACGTTGTCTGCTGCAATCTCTTCTCCATTGTCCATATCCTCACTTTGATCTTTTGTTTCTTGTTTATCTTTTTCCACGTTGTCCAGTGGTCTCTCCGATGCTTTCATTTCTGTCTCTTGAGTGTCTCCCTCCTTTGTCTGTTCCTTTTCTTTTCTCTCTTCACTTTCCTCCACTGTAACTTGCTCTTTGTTTCTTTGATCTTTAGGTCTGACATTGTCCA
>NC_071103.1:16997500-17000000 GCF_024256425.1 Clarias gariepinus | reverse complement strand
CATTTTTTTCAGTTTATCAGTGAAGTCCTTCAGTTTTTCACAGTAAAAAAACAGGTGCCATAATCCTTCGTCCATCTTTTTACATACACAACATGTTGCACATGTGCTTAAACCAATTTTACATAACCTCATTTCAGTTAATAAGCAGTTGTGTCTTTGTAAAAAATTAAACTCTTCTAAAATGGGTTCCATGTATTTAATCTTTTCGTTTCTCCATATGTCGCGGTCACTAAGTTCACTGAATCTTTTTTTCCAGTAATTATTTGCAATTGGCTTTACAAACGCCTCATCTCTAAAAACACCATAGATCTCTTTGATTTTGCATTCTTTCAACTTCGTGTTTTCACCATTCTTCTGGATTAAGTATATGTCTGGATATGTGTTTCCTTGCTCTACCTGTTCTTTTTCATCTATTCTTTTAATCCACTGAAGTGGCACTCTGTCTCTCAATTGTTTGTACTGTTCTTGAAGTTTTGCGTTGTTAAATCTTTCACCCGTTTCGCTAACAGCATCTATGATTACCTGTAACGGTAAAAACCCTTCTTTAACTTCATATAAGATGTCTTTTATTTGTCTAATTCCGCTAATCCACCATTTTTTAAGGTAGATTGTGTTCTTTCCTTCTGTGATATTTGGATTCAGGAATATGGGTTGATTTAATAACTGTTTTCTCCCTCTAGGTTCTATCTTTATGTAAGTTAAAAAATCCCCCCATGCTTCCAACACTTCTTTATAAAATGCAGGTAAGTCATATAACATATGGTTTTTAGTTTTCATCCATAAAATATCACATTCCATGTTAAAATCCCCTGCTTTCATTACATAAAACTCCATAATTTTTTTCCACATTGCTGTGTTTTTGTCATTCAAAAATTTTTGTACCACTTTGACCCTCAAACTTTTCTTTCTTATAAATGGGTCTAGTAGTCCCATCCCTCCCTCTTCTCTTTTCCCTATTAAGGTGTCATATGCCACCTTCGCCCTTCCTTTCCCCCACAGAAAATGTAATATTATTTTCTTTATTCTCTTATAAATCCATAAGGGCATTGGTGTTACTGATAGTACATACCACAGTTTAGATAACATTAGCACGTTTGTTACCAATATTTTCCCTTTAATTGTGAGATTTCTTTTTTCCCAGAATTGTAATCTTTTTTCTATTCCCCCAAGCGTGTTTTCCCAGGTAATCTCGTTTGCTTTGTTTGAGTTGGGTCCTATTTGTATTCCTAAAATCTTTTTGTTCTCTGTTTCTTTTTTAAAACCCATTTGCTCTGGTAGAGGCTCAATTTCCCCTATTGGTATGTATGTACTCTTCGTGTAGTTTACTTTTGCACCTGATCCATTACAATACATATTGAGTATCACCAATGCCCTTTTCACACTTTTTACGTTCTTTACCAGTATTGTTGTGTCATCTGCGTATTGGTGAACTGATTCATGTTGTGGATTTTTCTCTATATTTATTCCCTCTATTTCTCCATCCGCTCTTATTGCTAGCCCTAGGGGCTCTGCTATCATGGTATATAGCAGGGCCGACAGTGGGCATCCCTGTCTGATGGATCTGGTGGGTGTAAAACATTCAGTTAAAAATCCATTACACTTAATACATGTTAAAATTTCAGTATAAAATATTTTTATCCACTTTCTAAAACCTTCTCCGAATCCAAATTGTTTTAAAACATCGTACATATATTGGTGTTCTACTCTGTCAAACGCTTTTTCAAAGTCTATACTAATTAAATATCCTTTTTTGTTTTTCTCCTTCATGTATTCTATAGTGTCTCTTATACTGCTAACTGTGTCCGCTATATCTCGTCCTTCTACTCCATATGCTTGTGTTGTGGTTATTATTTCAGGTAAAACGCTTTTCAATCGGTTTGCTAAAACTTTTGCTAGGATTTTAAAATCTGTATTTAACATTGTGATTGGCCTAAAGTTTTTAAGATCCGCTTTATTCCCTTTTTTCTTATATACCAGTTTTATGATTCCTATTTTCATTGTTTCACTTAGTTCTCCATCTGTAAAAATTTCTTCATAAATCTCTTTTAAAATTGGTATTAGCTGTGTCTTAAATTTTTTGTAAAATTCATTTGTTATCCCGTCTGTTCCGGGGCTCTTGCCTGTATTTAACTGCTTAATTACGTTTTCTATTTCGTCCTCTTTTATTTCTTCATCGCACATCTTTTTGTCCACTTCTGTTACTCTTGTGTTTATGTGTTCCAGTAGGGCCTCTTCATCAGTTTTGTTGATACCTTTGCTTGTAAAAATCTCCTTGTAAAACTCCTGTACCCTTTTTAAAACTTTTCCTGTTTCTTTCTCTACCTCACCTTTTTGGGTCAGCACTTCTTTAATTTCATCTGCTTTTTGTCTGCTTTTCTCAAGGTCGAAGAAGAATTTTGTGCTTCTTTCTCCCTCTACTGCATATTTCATCTTGCTTCTTATAATTTGTCCTCTACACCTTTCCTCTTCTATTTGCCTCAGTTTGTCTTCTAGTCTTGTT
>NC_071103.1:16677500-16680000 GCF_024256425.1 Clarias gariepinus | reverse complement strand
GACAATTGGCTCTTTAAAAACATCATCTCTGAAACAACAGTACAGCATTTTTAGAGTACATTCTTTCAAGTCACACAGTTTTTCTCCCATTTCCACATAGATCTTTTCTTCTGCCTGTCCTTCTTCCATTTTCTCTATTCTTTTTATCCAGTCTTTGGGTATTGCATTTTTCACAATTTCATACTTGTTTGTTATTTCTTGTTGCCCATACTCTTCCTTCGCTTCATTCATTGCATCAACAATATACTGTCTTGGTAAAAAACCTTTTTTAAATTCATATAAGACGTCCCTCACCCTTGTTATCCCTACTTCCATCCATTTTTTAAAATATATTTCTTTTTCTTGTTGTAATACATTTTTGTTTAAGAACAGAGGTTGATTTAAAATGCTTTCTCTTCCTTGTGGGTTGAATATGATTCTCTTTAGAAACATTCCCCAAGCATTAAAAGTTTCTCTATAAAATTCCGGTAATTTTTCTGTCATCCATGGTTTTGTTTTCATCCATAATACTGCATCTCCCATGTTAAAATTCCCACATTTATTTAAGAAATACTTCATAGTCTTTTTCCACTCAAATTTATCTTTATCTTGAAGGTACTTGTTTACTACTTTAATTCTCATAGAATTTTTCCTCTGTTCTATGTCCATTAAGCCTAGACCACCTTTGCTTACTGTTCCTATAATTGTACTGTACGCTATTTTTGCCGGTTTGCCCTCCCATAAAAAGTTAAGAAAGCATTTTTTCAATCTCTTTTCTATCCATGAAGGCATTTCAGACACATATAAAGCATACCAGAGCTTGGAGACCATCAAAACGTTTAGAATTAGAACCTTCCCCTTTAAATTCAGATTTCTTAATTTCCAAAAGTTTAACCTTCTTTCTATTTCCATAGTCATGGTCTCCCACATTTCATCTCTCGCTTTTTTCTCATTTTTCCCCATTAAAACTCCTAGGATCTTTATTTCATTTTCTTCTTTAAACGTAAAACAATCAGATAGAGTTTCTGCTTTGCCCATTCTCATGTACACCGTCTTGTCTTCATTGATTTTGCTGCCGGAGCCTTTGCAATAGTCAGTAACAATCTTCATTAGTTCCTTTGCACTGTTTTTTCCTTTTATAATCAATGTTGTATCGTCTGCATATTGAAAGATTTTGCCTTCAGCCTTATTTCCTTCGATTTCTATCCCTATTATTTTCCCGCTTTCTTTTATCGCTAAACCCAAAGGTTCAGCAGCGAGGGAGTACAGTAGGGATGATAGGGGGCATCCTTGTCTTATGGATCTTGAAACTCTGAAGCAATCTGTTACGAATCCGTTGCATTTTATTCTTGTCAATGCTCCCTTATATAAAATTCTGATCCAATTAATAAAATTCTCCCCAAAATTAAAACGTTTTAAAACCTCAAATAAATATCCATGTTCTACCCTGTCAAAAGCCTTTTCAAAATCCAGACTAATTATGTATCCATCTTCGTTTTTTTCTTTTATGTATCCTATCATATCTCTAATGCTCATCGTGATGTCTGCTATGTCCCTTCCCTTTATTCCATATGCTTGGTTTGTTTGTATTATACTTGGGGTCACTTCTTTGAGCCTGTTTGCTAAAACTTTTGCTAGGATTTTAAAATCTGTATTCAACATTGTGATTGGTCTGTAATTTTTTAAGTTTGTCCTTTCACCTTTTCTTTTATAGACCAGTTTCATTAAGCCAATTCTCATCCTTTCGTTTACTTCCTCTTTTTCCTTAATTTCTTTAAAAACTTTTCTTAAGATCTTTGTTAAGGCTCCTTTAAAACATATATAAAATTCAGCGCCCAATCCATCTATTCCCGGACTCTTCTTTCTATTCAATTGATTTATTGCTCTTTCTATTTCTTCCTCTTTTATTTCTTGGTCGCATTCTTTTTTATCCTCTTCACTCACCTTTGCCTTTATCTGATCTAGTAGTTTCTGTTTTTCCTTTTCTTCCACTCCCCTTGTGCTGAACAAGTCCTCGTAAAATTCCCTTACTTCTTTTAGAATGTTTTCATTCCCTTCCACTATCTCTCCGTTACTTCCTCTTATTTGTTTAATCATTTCAGCTCTTCCTCTATTTTTTTCTAGATCAAAAAAGAACTTTGTGCATTTTTCTCCCTCTACTACATACTTCGCTTTACTCCTTAGTTTAGCCCCCTCGTATTCTTTTTCTTCTAATTTTTTCAGTTCTCCTTCTATTTCCTTAATTTTTGGTATGTCTTTATTCGTTTTGTTCAATTCTGCTTCCAAGCTTTCTTTTATTCTTTTTTCTTTAGATTTTTTGCATTTCTGTAAGAATCTACAATATTTTAGAGAGAATTTTTTAATTAAAAATTTTAAGTTCTCCCACCATATTCTCTTGTCTTCCTTATACATTCCATTTTCCTTTTCCTTTTTTATGATTTCTGTAACCTTTGAAACATAATCTTCACTCTTTAAAATTTCTGTATTTAAAATCCACACACCCGGCCCTCTTTTCATGTTA
>NC_071103.1:16647500-16650000 GCF_024256425.1 Clarias gariepinus | reverse complement strand
TTTCATCTCTCGCTTTTTTCTCATTTTTCCCCATTAAAACTCCTAGGATCTTTATTTCATTTTCTTCTTTAAACGTAAAACAATCAGATAGAGTTTCTGCTTTGCCCATTCTCATGTACACCGTCTTGTCTTCATTGATTTTGCTGCCGGAGCCTTTGCAATAGTCAGTAACAATCTTCATTAGTTCCTTTGCACTGTTTTTTCCTTTTATAATCAATGTTGTATCGTCTGCATATTGAAAGATTTTGCCTTCAGCCTTATTTCCTTCGATTTCTATCCCTATTATTTTCCCGCTTTCTTTTATCGCTAAACCCAAAGGTTCAGCAGCGAGGGAGTACAGTAGGGATGATAGGGGGCATCCTTGTCTTATGGATCTTGAAACTCTGAAGCAATCTGTTACGAATCCGTTGCATTTTATTCTTGTCAATGCTCCCTTATATAAAATTCTGATCCAATTAATAAAATTCTCCCCAAAATTAAAACGTTTTAAAACCTCAAATAAATATCCATGTTCTACCCTGTCAAAAGCCTTTTCAAAATCCAGACTAATTATGTATCCATCTTCGTTTTTTTCTTTTATGTATCCTATCATATCTCTAATGCTCATCGTGATGTCTGCTATGTCCCTTCCCTTTATTCCATATGCTTGGTTTGTTTGTATTATACTTGGGGTCACTTCTTTGAGCCTGTTTGCTAAAACTTTTGCTAGGATTTTAAAATCTGTATTCAACATTGTGATTGGTCTGTAATTTTTTAAGTTTGTCCTTTCACCTTTTCTTTTATAGACCAGTTTCATTAAGCCAATTCTCATCCTTTCGTTTACTTCCTCTTTTTCCTTAATTTCTTTAAAAACTTTTCTTAAGATCTTTGTTAAGGCTCCTTTAAAACATATATAAAATTCAGCGCCCAATCCATCTATTCCCGGACTCTTCTTTCTATTCAATTGATTTATTGCTCTTTCTATTTCTTCCTCTTTTATTTCTTGGTCGCATTCTTTTTTATCCTCTTCACTCACCTTTGCCTTTATCTGATCTAGTAGTTTCTGTTTTTCCTTTTCTTCCACTCCCCTTGTGCTGAACAAGTCCTCGTAAAATTCCCTTACTTCTTTTAGAATGTTTTCATTCCCTTCCACTATCTCTCCGTTACTTCCTCTTATTTGTTTAATCATTTCAGCTCTTCCTCTATTTTTTTCTAGATCAAAAAAGAACTTTGTGCATTTTTCTCCCTCTACTACATACTTCGCTTTACTCCTTAGTTTAGCCCCCTCGTATTCTTTTTCTTCTAATTTTTTCAGTTCTCCTTCTATTTCCTTAATTTTTGGTATGTCTTTATTCGTTTTGTTCAATTCTGCTTCCAAGCTTTCTTTTATTCTTTTTTCTTTAGATTTTTTGCATTTCTGTAAGAATCTACAATATTTTAGAGAGAATTTTTTAATTAAAAATTTTAAGTTCTCCCACCATATTCTCTTGTCTTCCTTATACATTCCATTTTCCTTTTCCTTTTTTATGATTTCTGTAACCTTTGAAACATAATCTTCACTCTTTAAAATTTCTGTATTTAAAATCCACACACCCGGCCCTCTTTTCATGTTACTCCAGTCTATTTTAAAAAATAAAAGCTTGTGATCACTATAGCTAGTTTCTTCATATCTGATGTTGTCAATGAAGTTTTCCACATTTCTTGTGCACAGTACATAGTCAATTCTCGATCTACATATAAAATTCCCCACCATTTGTCTTCTTGAATACTCTTTCTTCCCCCCATTCCTTTCTCTCCACACATCTATTAGGTTGTTTTCATTCATGAGTTCTTTTAGTTCTTTTCTCCCTGTATCTGTTTTGAAAACCATTCCTTCTGCCATGTCCTGCTTACTAAAGACGGTGTTAAAGTCTCCCATCATTATTATTTCTTTGTATTTCCCTACAATATTCCTTAAGATATTAAAGAAGTTCTTTTTTTCTTTTTCTTCTGTTGGTGCGTGTATATTTACTAAAGTTATTTCTCGTCCTTCATAGTTCGCTTCTATTACTATGCATTTCCCCATCTTGTCTTTATATACTATTTTGCTTGTGTTAAAAATATTTTTTCTTATTAGAAGAGCTACCCCTCTTCCAAGTCTTCCATCCCCATTGTTGTATAGGATATCCCCTTCCCATTCTCTTTTATAGTTTTCCATGACACTTTCTCTCCAGTTCGTTTCCTGCAAAGCAATAACGTCTTCCTCTTTACATTTCTCTTTCACTTTTCCAAATTTTTGTATGTTCATCAAGCCTCTTGCATTGAAAGTGACACAATTTAAAACCATGAAAAGAAGGAAAATTAGATGCCTAAAAACCATTACTCTTTTTCTTCTTCCTCCAGTTCTCTCAGCCCTTCATACCTATTCACATTTTCCATCCCAATACTTGTCATTAATTTTTTCCTTGCATGTTCTAAATTTGGCTTTACCTTTAAGGTTCTTCTTCTTATTTGTCCTCTCTCCTCTTTGTCTTTTCCCACG
>NC_071103.1:16625000-16627500 GCF_024256425.1 Clarias gariepinus | reverse complement strand
AAAATTCCGGTAATTTTTCTGTCATCCATGGTTTTGTTTTCATCCATAATACTGCATCTCCCATGTTAAAATTCCCACATTTATTTAAGAAATACTTCATAGTCTTTTTCCACTCAAATTTATCTTTATCTTGAAGGTACTTGTTTACTACTTTAATTCTCATAGAATTTTTCCTCTGTTCTATGTCCATTAAGCCTAGACCACCTTTGCTTACTGTTCCTATAATTGTACTGTACGCTATTTTTGCCGGTTTGCCCTCCCATAAAAAGTTAAGAAAGCATTTTTTCAATCTCTTTTCTATCCATGAAGGCATTTCAGACACATATAAAGCATACCAGAGCTTGGAGACCATCAAAACGTTTAGAATTAGAACCTTCCCCTTTAAATTCAGATTTCTTAATTTCCAAAAGTTTAACCTTCTTTCTATTTCCATAGTCATGGTCTCCCACATTTCATCTCTCGCTTTTTTCTCATTTTTCCCCATTAAAACTCCTAGGATCTTTATTTCATTTTCTTCTTTAAACGTAAAACAATCAGATAGAGTTTCTGCTTTGCCCATTCTCATGTACACCGTCTTGTCTTCATTGATTTTGCTGCCGGAGCCTTTGCAATAGTCAGTAACAATCTTCATTAGTTCCTTTGCACTGTTTTTTCCTTTTATAATCAATGTTGTATCGTCTGCATATTGAAAGATTTTGCCTTCAGCCTTATTTCCTTCGATTTCTATCCCTATTATTTTCCCGCTTTCTTTTATCGCTAAACCCAAAGGTTCAGCAGCGAGGGAGTACAGTAGGGATGATAGGGGGCATCCTTGTCTTATGGATCTTGAAACTCTGAAGCAATCTGTTACGAATCCGTTGCATTTTATTCTTGTCAATGCTCCCTTATATAAAATTCTGATCCAATTAATAAAATTCTCCCCAAAATTAAAACGTTTTAAAACCTCAAATAAATATCCATGTTCTACCCTGTCAAAAGCCTTTTCAAAATCCAGACTAATTATGTATCCATCTTCGTTTTTTTCTTTTATGTATCCTATCATATCTCTAATGCTCATCGTGATGTCTGCTATGTCCCTTCCCTTTATTCCATATGCTTGGTTTGTTTGTATTATACTTGGGGTCACTTCTTTGAGCCTGTTTGCTAAAACTTTTGCTAGGATTTTAAAATCTGTATTCAACATTGTGATTGGTCTGTAATTTTTTAAGTTTGTCCTTTCACCTTTTCTTTTATAGACCAGTTTCATTAAGCCAATTCTCATCCTTTCGTTTACTTCCTCTTTTTTCTTAATTTCTTTAAAAACTTTTCTTAAGATCTTTGTTAAGGCTCCTTTAAAACATATATAAAATTCAGCGCCCAATCCATCTATTCCCGGACTCTTCTTTCTATTCAATTGATTTATTGCTCTTTCTATTTCTTCCTCTTTTATTTCTTGGTCGCATTCTTTTTTATCCTCTTCACTCACCTTTGCCTTTATCTGATCTAGTAGTTTCTGTTTTTCCTTTTCTTCCACTCCCCTTGTGCTGAACAAGTCCTCGTAAAATTCCCTTACTTCTTTTAGAATGTTTTCATTCCCTTCCACTATCTCTCCGTTACTTCCTCTTATTTGTTTAATCATTTCAGCTCTTCCTCTATTTTTTTCTAGATCAAAAAAGAACTTTGTGCATTTTTCTCCCTCTACTACATACTTCGCTTTACTCCTTAGTTTAGCCCCCTCGTATTCTTTTTCTTCTAATTTTTTCAGTTCTCCTTCTATTTCCTTAATTTTTTGTATGTCTTTATTCGTTTTGTTCAATTCTGCTTCCAAGCTTTCTTTTATTCTTTTTTCTTTAGATTTTTTGCATTTCTGTAAGAATCTACAATATTTTAGAGAGAATTTTTTAATTAAAAATTTTAAGTTCTCCCACCATATTCTCTTGTCTTCCTTATACATTCCATTTTCCTTTTCCTTTTTTATGATTTCTGTAACCTTTGAAACATAATCTTCACTCTTTAAAATTTCTGTATTTAAAATCCACACACCCGGCCCTCTTTTCATGTTACTCCAGTCTATTTTAAAAAATAAAAGCTTGTGATCACTATAGCTAGTTTCTTCATATCTGATGTTGTCAATGAAGTTTTCCACATTTCTTGTGCACAGTACATAGTCAATTCTCGATCTACATATAAAATTCCCCACCATTTGTCTTCTTGAATACTCTTTCTTCCCCCCATTCCTTTCTCTCCACACATCTATTAGGTTGTTTTCATTCATGAGTTCTTTTAGTTCTTTTCTCCCTGTATCTGTTTTGAAAACCATTCCTTCTGCCATGTCCTGCTTACTAAAGACGGTGTTAAAGTCTCCCATCATTATTATTTCTTTGTATTTCCCTACAATATTCCTTAAGATATTAAAGAAGTTCTTTTTTTCTTTTTCTTCTGTTGGTGCGTGTATATTTACTAAAGTTATTTCTCGTCCTTCATAGTTCGCTTCTATTACTATGCATTTCCCCATCTTGTC
>NC_071103.1:16597500-16600000 GCF_024256425.1 Clarias gariepinus | reverse complement strand
TTCATAAAATATTTTTATCCATTTTATAAAATTCTTCCCGAAACCAAAACTTTTAATCACATCATACATATACTGATGTTCGACTCGATCAAAGGCCTTTTCTAAGTCTAGGCTGATTAAGTACCCCTTTTGTTTTGTTTCTTTCATGTATTGTAAAGTGTCTCTGATGCTACACACCGTGTCCGCTATGTCCCGTCCCTCCACTGCATAGGCTTGAGTGGTTGTTATTATTTGGGGAAGGACCTTCTTAAGCCGATTTGCCAACACTTTTGCTAATATTTTATAGTCCGTGTTAACCATTGTAACAGGTCTGAAGTTTTTAAGGTTTTCAGTACTCCCTTTTTTCTTGTATATTAGCTTTATCATTCCCATTTTCATTGTTTCACTTAATTCTTTGTTGTTAAAAATCTCATCATAAAGTGACTTTAGTACTGGTACTAATAGAACCTTAAATTTTTTATAAAATTCATTGGTTAGTCCATCTGTTCCTGGACTCTTCCCTGTGTTCAGCTGATTGATAGCCTGTTCTATTTCCTCCTCTCCTATTTCCTCATCACACATTCTTATGTTTTGTTCTGTAACTTTAGTTTTAATTTGTCCTAATAATAATTCTTCCTCTATTTTACTTACACCTCTGCTTGTAAACAAATCTTCATAGAATTCTTGTACTGTTTTCAATACGTTTTTTGTTCCTTTTTCTAAATTCCCTTTTTGATTTCTCACTTCCTTTATTACATCTGCCTTCTGTCTACTTTTCTCTAGATCAAAGAAGAATTTTGTGCTTCTCTCCCCCTCCACTGCGTATTTTGCTTTGCTTCTCAATATAAAACCTCTACACTTTTCTTCTTCTATTTGTTTTAGTTTATCTTCTAGTGTTATTATTTTCTCTATTCCATTTTCCCTTGGGTTTTCATGCCATTTTGTAAGTTCATTCTGTAACTCGCGCCTTACTTTTTCTTCCTCTTGTTTTTTTATTTTTTGTATGATTTTACTGTATTCTATTGAAAGATTTTTTATCTCATATTTTACATTATCCCACCAAATTCGCTTATTTTCCTTGAATAATGTATTCTTCATGTTCCATATAATTGTCCGTTTTACCCTTTCACAATATACAAATTCCTTTAAAAGACCGGCATTTAAAACCCAAATTCCTGGTCCCCTCTCCACTTCTGTAAAGTCTATTTTCAAACAAAGGTAATTATGGTCACTAAAACCAGCTTCTTTGTAATATATATTCCTTATTTTGCTTTCTATTTCCTTTGTACATAAAATTAAGTCAATGCGGCTTTGTTTTATCTGACCTTGTACAATTTGTCTTCTAGAATATTCTCTTTTTGTTTCATTTTTTTCTCTCCATACATCCTTTAGCTTCAGTTCCGCCATTAGTCCTTTCAGCTCCTCCCTCCCTTTATCTGATTTAAAAACCATATTGTTCCCGATGTCTAGTTTGGTTAGTACAACATTAAAATCTCCAATTAAAATAACATTTTCCCACTGTCTTACTGTTGCCATTATGTTTTTAAAGAAATTCACTTTTTCATTTTCATCATTTGGTGCATGGATATTGTATAGGATTATTTTATTATCGCCCATTGCTAGTTCAACTGCTATACTTTTCCCCACTCCGTCGTTAAGGATCACTCTTTCCTTTTCTCCTATGTTTCTTTTAATTAAAATCGCTACCCCTCTTCCTTGTTTTTCTTGTCCATTGTTAAAATGTATATTTCCGTCCCATATTAGTTTACAGCGATTTATGCATTCATCATCCCAGAATGTCTCCTGTATACAAATGATTTCAGCTTTTCCGACATTTGTAATTAGCCTTTCTAACTTTTGCATATTATTTAGACCTCTTGCATTTATTGATACTACATTAAGTACCATTATTTCTATAAGGAAAGAAAGTATTTGTTGCATATTTGTTCTTTACGTATTGTCACTTCTTTTCCCTTCGTTCATTAATTCTTTCGTTGAGATTTCAAGCTTTCCCGTCTTTATTCCTATCCTTAGACCTCTCATTGTTTCTCTTCTTTCTTTCTGTCTTTCCATGATTTTTTTAATATTTGGTTCTATTGTCTTTTTCTTCCTTCTCGTCTCCTCATTTATCTTTTGGTTTTTATCATTTATGTCTGTTTTGATTTTTTGTTTAGAGTCACTCACCCTGCTTTGCGTTGCCTTCGTCTTCTGTTCGGTGTCGTCCTGCCTTTCATTTGTTAATCCGGTTTTCTCCTCTGTTTCCATTTCCTCGTGCACAATCCCTACACACTGGCAGTCCTTTTCTATGTTTTCCCCTGGCATAACATCATTTGCGCCATCTCTTCCTTGATCCTCCTTCTCCATCCTTCCGTCGTCCTCCCTGGTATCCGTCTCCTCCGTTTGAGACGAGTTTATTCCATTCTCTGGTGCTTCTATCCTCGTTGTTCCTTCCTCGTTATGTTCTGACCCTCCGTCATCCTGGCACTCGCAGCTGATCAGGGCTCGTTGACAGTCTGGACAT
>NC_071103.1:16557500-16562500 GCF_024256425.1 Clarias gariepinus | reverse complement strand
ATTTCAAAGGTCCCAATCTTCTCGTTTTCTGCAAAGTACCTGTACAATAAATTCATAATTACTTTCAGTTTTTCTCTAAAAATGATCCAAACATTAGCTTCTACTTTTTTAAATTTGGCTATGTTCCTTCTTCTCCATATGGCATATTTTGCCACAGCCATAAAAAAGTTACACGCGTATTTATTTCCAGTTGTCTTTTGTGGACCAAATAAAAACAGTTCTTCCCACTGCTGTTGTGTTATTTCTTCTTGGTAGTCCAGGTTAAGCACTTTTTTTGTCATTTTTTTCAGTTTATCGGTGAAGTCCTTCAGTTTTTCACAGTAAAAAAACAGGTGCCATAATCCTTCGTCCATCTTTTTACATACACAACATGTTGCACATGTGCTTAAACCAATTTTACATAACCTCATTTCAGTTAATAAGCAGTTGTGTCTTTGTAAAAAATTAAACTCTTCTAAAATGGGTTCCATGTATTTAATCTTTTCGTTTCTCCATATGTCGCGGTCACTAAGTTCACTGAATCTTTGTTTCCAGTAATTATTTGCAATTGGCTTTACAAACGCCTCATCTCTAAAAACACCATAGATCTCTTTGATTTTGCATTCTTTCAACTTTGTGTTTTCACCATTCTTCTGGATTAAGTATATGTCTGGATATGTGTTTCCTTGCTCTACCTGTTCTTTTTCATCTATTCTTTTAATCCACTGAAGTGGCACTCTGTCTCTCAATTGTTTGTACTGTTCTTGAAGTTTTGCGTTGTTAAATGTTTCACCCGTTTCGCTAATAGCATCTATGATTACCTGTAACGGTAAAAACCCTTCTTTAACTTCATATAAGATGTCTTTTATTTGTCTAATTCCGCTAATCCACCATTTTTTGAAGTAGATTGTGTTATTTCCTTCTGTGATATTTGGATTCAGGAATATGGGTTGATTTAATAACTGTTTTCTCCCTCTAGGTTCTATCTTTATGTAAGTTAAAAAATCCCCCCATGCTTCCAACACTTCTTTATAAAATGCAGGTAAGTCATATAACATATGGTTTTTAGTTTTCATCCATAAAATATCACATTCCATGTTAAAATCCCCTGCTTTCATTACATAAAACTCCATAATTTTTTTCCACATTGCTGTGTTTTTGTTGTTTAAAAATTTTTGTACCACTTTGACCCTCAAACTTTTCTTTCTTATAAATGGGTCTAGTAGTCCCATCCCTCCCTCTTCTCTTTTCCCTATTAAGGTGTCATATGCCACCTTCGCCCTTCCTTTTCCCCACAGAAAATGTAATATTATTTTCTTTATTCTCTTATAAATCCATAAGGGCATTGGTGTTACTGATAGTACGTACCACAGTTTAGATAACATTAGCACGTTTGTTACCAATATTTTCCCTTTAATTGTGAGATTTCTTTTTTCCCAGAATTGTAATCTTTTTTCTATTCCCCCAAGCGTGTTTTCCCAGGTAATCTCGTTTGCTTTGTTTGAGTTGGGTCCTATTTGTATTCCTAAGATCTTTTTGTTTTCTGTTTCTTTTTTAAAACCCATTTGCTCTGGTAGAGGCTCAATTTCCCCTATTGGTATGTATGTACTCTTCGTGTAGTTTACTTTTGCACCTGATCCATTACAATACATATTGAGTATCACCAATGCCCTTTTCACACTTTTTACGTTCTTTACCAGTATTGTTGTGTCATCTGCGTATTGGTGAACTGATTCATGTTGTGGATTTTTCTCTATATTTATTCCCTCTATTTCTCCATCCGCTCTTATTGCTAGCCCTAGGGGCTCTGCTATCATGGTATATAGCAGGGCCGACAGTGGGCATCCCTGTCTGATGGATCTGGTGGGTGTAAAACATTCAGTTAAAAATCCATTACACTTAATACATGTTAAAATTTCAGTATAAAATATTTTTATCCACTTTCTAAAACCTTCTCCGAATCCAAATTGTTTTAGAACATCGTACATATATTGGTGTTCTACTCTGTCAAACGCTTTTTCAAAGTCTATACTAATTAAATATCCTTTTTTGTTTTTCTCCTTCATGTATTCTATGGTGTCTCTTATACTGCTAACTGTATCCGCTATATCTCGTCCTTCTACTCCATATGCTTGTGTTGTGGTTATTATTTCAGGTAAAACGCTTTTCAATCGGTTTGCTAAAACTTTTGCTAGGATTTTAAAATCTGTATTTAACATTGTGATTGGCCTAAAGTTTTTAAGATCCGCTTTATTCCCTTTTTTCTTATATACCAGTTTTATGATTCCTATTTTCATTGTTTCACTTAGTTCTCCATCTGTAAAAATTTCTTCATAAATCTCTTTTAAAATTGGTATTAGCTGTGTCTTAAATTTTTTGTAAAATTCATTTGTTATCCCGTCTATTCCGGGGCTCTTGCCTGTATTTAACTGCTTAATTACGTTTTCTATTTCGTCCTCTTTTATTTCTTCATCGCACATCTTTTTGTCCACTTCTGTTACTCTTGTGTTTATGTGTTCCAGTAGGGCCTCTTCATCAGTTTTGTTGATACCTTTGCTTGTAAAAATCTCCTTGTAAAACTCCTGTACCCTTTTTAAAACTTTTCCTGTTTCTTTCTCTACCTCACCTTTTTGGGTCAGCACTTCTTTAATTTCATCTGCTTTTTGTCTGCTTTTCTCAAGGTCGAAAAAGAATTTTGTGCTTCTTTCTCCCTCTACTGCATATTTCATCTTGCTTCTTATAATTTGTCCTCTACACCTTTCCTCTTCTATTTGCCTCAGTTTGTCTTCTAGTCTTGTTACTTTTCCAATGTTTATTTCTTTCCTTTCACCATTATCATTAAAATTCCTGAGTTCTAACTCCAGGTCCTCCCTTACTCTCTTTTCCTCTTGTTTTTCCATTTTTTGCAATTGTTTACTATGTTCTATTGTGAGTTCTTTTATTTCGTATTTTACATTATCCCACCAAATCCTTTTATTCTCCTTATATAATTCATTTTTCATGTTCCACCTTATTAAGTCTTGTACTCTTTGACAGTAAACTTTATTGTTTAGAATGCTAGAATTTAAAATCCATATCCCTGGTCCTCTCTTCGTTTCAGTGATATCTATCTCTGTACATAAAAAGTTATGGTCGCTAAAGCTGGTTTCTTTATAAAATATATTTTTCACCATTGTTTCTATTTGTCTTGTGGCTAAAAATAAATCAATTCTGCTTTGTTTTATTTCCCCCATTACCATTTGTCTTCTGGAATAGTCCCTTTTATTTTGATTTCTTTCTCTCCATATGTCTAGAAAGTTAAGGTTTTCCATTAATCTTTTTAATTCATTCCTCCCTCTGTCTGCTTTGAATACCATATTATTCCCAATATCTAATTTAGTCAAAGCAATGTTAAAATCCCCCAGCAGAATGACATTTTCCCAGTTTTTCATTTTTGTCTCCAAACCTCTTAGAAACACATCTTTTTCTTTTCCACCATTGGGTGCATGTACGTTACACAAAGTTATCTTTTTTCCATCTTTAACAAATTCTACTGCTATGCTTTTCCCCACCTTATCCTTAAACATCATCCTTTCCTTTTCACTAACTCCTCTTTTAATTAAAATTGCTACCCCCTTCCCTTGTTTCTCTTGCCCATTACTAAAATATATATTTCCATCCCATTCATTTTCATATTTCTTCACACATTCATTGTCCCAATATGTCTCTTGTATACATAGTATTTCAGCTCTTTCTGCATTTGCTATTAGTGTTTGAAATTTGTAAACACTGTTAAGCCCTCTTGCATTAATGGAGACTATTCTAAGAGTCATTACTGCAATGAAGTATAGTGTTAATTCTCCTACCTCCAACATTTTATTTACACAAGTTCATTCCTTGTTCTAGTAGCTCTTCTGTTGTTTTTCCCAGGTCTCCTGCTCTTACATTAATCATTATATTTTTTAGCATTTCTTTTCTTTCTTTATGCCTTTCTGTGGCTTTCTTAATGTTCGGTTTTATTATAGTTCTGTTCCTTCTGGTCTCTTTTCTCATTAGCTGCATAATTTTATCATCTTCTATCTCTTCTTCCTGTAGTCTTCCTAAATCACTCACCTCGTCGCTCTCTTTCTCTGTCTTCTGTCCCTCCTCTTCCAGTGCTTCATCCGCTGAGTTCACTTTCATTGTTGCTCCTGCCTCCTCATCTTGCTCCATTTTATTCATTGTCTTACCTTCGGTCTCCTCCAGGTGTAGCGTTGTCTCCTCCACTACTGCTGATTCCCTTGCCTCTCTGGGTTCTTCTCCTTTGCTGTTGGTGCCAGTATTTTCGACCTCTCTCTCTTCACTTGAATGCTCCGTTCCAGTATACTGCGCTTCTTCTTCCACGCTATGATTATCTTGCTCATTGGGTTCGTCCGGACATTCACAGCTGATGAGTGCTCGTGCGCAGTCCGGGCATTTAGCCGCGGTGCAGTCCTTTGCGTAGTGTCCCTGCTCACAGCACTCTCTGCAAATAAACTTCGGGCAGTCCTTGATGAGGTGTCCGGTGTTCATACACAGCCTGCAGGTCTTCACCTGCCGACTGTGTATTACCCGGAAATATTGCAGACCCTCCTCAGTTTCAAATTTTGTGCTGTATGGCAGGGACACCACTTCTTTGGGAAATCTTACTTTTACGTACCTCGTCCCGTCGGTGATGTCTGTGCCTGGGTAGTATCGTCGCCTTATTGCCTGTAGGGGTATGACTCCCCACAGGTTCAGTTTTTCTAAAATTATCTCATCGCTTATGTATGCCGGAAGGTACATAAAAGACACTACCATATCATTATTAATGAGTGGCCTTACGTCGCATGTCTGTCCGTTTATTGTTATTCCACAAAGTAGTAGATCCGTAGATTTTTTGTCATTCAGTGTTACCTCAAATTCAGCATTTGGTCTAGGTCTCAGTGCTAACAATTTTCCATGTCCAACAATGTTTATGATCTCTTTTAGAAGGTCGGTTGGATTTGTTGCTGTCTTTACTACTATTGTGTTTTCTCTAGCAT